>NC_037669.1:181746378-181761200 GCF_003255815.1 Theropithecus gelada
AAAAAAAAAAAAAAAAATGCCAAATCTCAAATCAGTTATACACTGTCTTCTTTGGCAATACATTTTTTTTTCAAATTTACATTATCATGGATGCTATAACTAAGTGGATATAAAAATGCTTTCTCCTTCCTGATATGTTGCCTATTATATGAAAACCATAATGAGGTGTTTGGGGCCTCATGATGTTTTAACAGTTAATAAATTATATTTTCAATTTCACAAAGAGACTTTTTTTGTGTGTCCAGGAAACACACATGAAACTTATTAAAAGTCCCTAGTCCATGAAGCTTTCATATAACATCTACTATGCACAATCCAGAACTTTCCTTTGAAATTTCAACTCTACTGAACTTGGTTCTTCGTACCTCATTTTCAGAGCCTATGGAAAACTCATTGTAATTGGACATTTGTGTCCTTCTTCCCCCAACTCCACACATGCACAAAATCCAGGTCAAAAGATATGCTTGTTTTTTTCAGAACAACTTTATTGAAATGTTTATGTCAGTAAGCCAGAAAGCTCTACTAACTTCACATATATATTGGAATACAAATAAGAGTTTCTATAGGTCAGAACTATTCAAATATATCTTTGATATCTCCCTTCATAAAGCAAAGGACATTTTCTCCTAGATTTGTCTAATATTTAGTAGTGAAGGTAGATGGAGGAATAGATCACTGTAAAACTACTTGTTAAGTGTTATCTTGGATATAAATCCATTCAGATGTGCTCAGAATACAAAGAACTTACTCCTTTGTAGGATATGTAAATGGTGTTTAATGTTATATTTGCATTTGGTTTGTTTTGATTGACTTATTAAGCATACTATTCAATAAAAACTCAATAACTTATTTGTGAAAATGTTTTACATCTGCTGTTCTATGTACCCATAGTGATTTCCAGGGAAAAAAATGTAAAATAGAAAGTTATAACTGAAATTTCTGACAAGATTTCAGAACTGCTATGCCAGTTCAACTTTTAATTTAGTTTCATACACATTTTTTTCCTTTTGTTAGGGATAGTAATGAAATTTATAAAGCAAATGAATAATATAACTTTCTAATAATAGAGCTACATAACACATTGTCGTTTAATACACACAGTTATCATAACCAAAAGCAAAAATTAACATGTCAAATGTTTTTTTTCTATGGAAAGAAAATGTCCTGTGAATAACAGGGGTGTGAAAAAGGCCATGTTGTGAGTCTGGATATTCAAAGTAAAATATTGAGACAAGAGAAAATCTAATAGCAAATATTTATTATTTTATTTATTTATTCAAGAAACATTAAGTATCTTTTGTTGGTTATCTCCTGTTCTAGATGCTGGTGAAGCAGCAGAGAGTAAACTAGGTAAGAGTCCATGTTTTTCTAGCACTAATATTCTAGCGTGGAGAAAAGTAAAGAATCAAAGTTAACTAGTAGAATACGTGTATTATCCTAAGTATGGAGAAAGATTAAGTAAGGAAACAGGACAGAGCAGAGTGTCATAGATGGCTGTGATTTTACATTAGTTGGTCAGGATAATTCTTCATTGAACAGCTTATATTTTAGTAAAGACCCAATGGAGGTGAGGGGAGAAAGCCACAGTTCTATCAGGAGGATGGATGTTTTAAGTGGAAGGAACGGTAAGTGCAACGACAGTACTCTTTCTCTGATTTAAACAGCTTTACTGAAGTATAATTGACATATAAACAATCGTACATATTAAAGAATTGCAAATATTTAACATATACAGTATGACGATTTGGGGCCTATAGGAACCCGTGTTTATCCACAATACCATAACCAGAATCAAGGTAATAGATATAGCCAGTACTTTCCAGTTTCCTGGGTCTCTTAGTCATCATTTCTGTTTATTTTGTGGTAAGAACACTTAACATGAGATGTAAACTCTTAAAAAATTTTTTTGAAGAGCACAATACTGTATTATTGCCTGTAGGCCCTATGTTGTACAGCAGATCTCTAGAATTTATTCACCTAGCATAACAGAAACTTTATGCCCACTGAACAACTTCCCAGTCCCCCTACCTCAGACCCTGGTAACAGCTATTGCATTATCTGCTTCTATGAGTTTGACTGTTTAAGATACCTCATATAAACAGAATCATGCAGTGATTGTCCTCAGAATGGCTTACTTTACCTGGTGTAGTGTCCTCCAGCTTGGTGCGTGTTGTTGTATATGGCAGTTTTTTCTTCATTTAAATGACTGAATAATATTCTCTCTCTCTCTCTCTCTCCCCCTCTCTGTGTGTGTGTGTGTGCATATGTGTGTGTGTTTGTGTGTGTCTGTGTGTGTGTGTGTGTGTATCATGTTTTCTTTATCCAGTCATTTATTGATGGACACTTGGACTGTTTTATATCTTGGCTCTTGTGAATAATGTTGCAATAAGCATGAGAGTGCAGAGGTCTCCTTAAAATAAAGGCATGAACTTGTGCGTAGAGTTTTTTGAATAACAGGGAGAATACTGTGGCTATGGAGAGTGAGTGAAAGGGAAGATAATACAATTCAATAAGTGTAAAATCAGAGAAGATTTTTTAGTGTCATGGAGTCCTTACTATTATGCATATATTACCTCAGTATAAATGCTTTTGACTAAAAAAATAAAAATGCAGGTTCCATCTCACTTTGGAAGCTAGCTCCATCTTAATATATAAGTCTAATTTCTTCTTGCTTCCCTCACAGCACTCTATGCTCTAGTATTATTCAATTATTACTATTCTTCATATTGTGCACCTTCTTACTACACTAATATTTTCACAAAGAAATTTCATTGCTTATAAGATTTTTCTGATCTTTCTCACTTTAATCCATATACTATTCTTCTTTAAGAGCTTAAATATACACATAGTCTTCTCTAGATTTTCTTTTGTCCCTAGAATTGATTAGGCACGTCTCAATGTGCTACCATAATGCACTGTACCTAACCCTTTCATCACTTCAATCATGCCGTATATTAAGTGCTGGTTTATTTACCTATCTATTAGTTTATTGAGTGTAAGGGCTTTGTCTTATTTATAGTTATTTCCCTGTATCCAGTGCAAGCCTTTGCACAAGTATTTGTGAATAAGCAAAAATTCATTTGACCCTAAAATGATAACTGCTATGATGATTTTAACAACAAAAATCACAATAAACTTGCTTTATAATGAAGTTTTCTACTCCAAAAGTGGGAACAGTATCATAATAAAAATTACTTTGCATTTGCTTCACTATAATTAGAAAAAGAAAATATGCACAAAGGAGAACTCTAACAATCTTCAGACATACAAGGAAAGCAAATTGTTCTTAGTATGAATAATTTCACTCTTCAATACATTTATCTCAAAGTAAAATATTCCACTTGAAAAAGAATAGGCAGTTGATTAGCTACTAATATGATAGCAACATTTCTTATGTGTTCAAAGTATGTCTTGTGTTTTACTGAATACTTACACTTTCTAATTGCCAACACTATTTTTTGTTTGGAGTACTTGGACTTTTAATTTGCAAAGATAAGATCCTCAAAAAATGGTATAAAGAGAAAAATAAAGTAGCTCTGATACTCTAATATTTTGTTAATAAATTAACCTGGTTCATGTAAAACTTTCTTATAATGGATCTTTTTCTTATTCTAGCACTTTCAGGTATAGTTATAAGTCTTGTTGGCTATTACTGAGAAATGGTTTTCTAACAATTACAGCAAGAAAGGTTTCCATTCGTTAAATCTATTTTATGCCTTCATTATTTCCCATGACTTGGTATCTTTGGCAAAGGTGAAATTAAATGCAAAATATAACCTTAGAATTAATCATGTCCAGATATAAATATCTATGTCCAGATATAGTTTATGCCAGGACATGATGATTACTCACAGAAGTACTACCTACCATTAACAAAAAAATATATTGTGGGGGTAAAAAACACCTCTGATGTAAATAACCAGCTCCATGTCATGTACAAATAAAATGTATGTGAATATATCTTTATATATTTATAAAAATATATATATGCTGTATATATATATTTTTATAAAAATATATATATGCTGTATATATATATTTTTTTCTGATGGTGATCAAATATTAATTTCTTAACTCTATTCCTGCTGTGTGTGCGTGTATATATATATAATGTAAATTTATATAAGAAATACATATGTATGTTTTCTTTCTGTCTGTCTTTCTTACTGTCTATAAGGGTACTGTAAGGTAACACCCTTAAGATTCTTTTTTTAAAATTTTTATTTTACTTTAAGTTCTGGGATATATGTGCAGAAGGTGCAGGTTTAGTATATAGGAATACATGCGCCATGGTGGTTTCCTGCACCTATCAACCCATCATCTAGGTTTTAGGTTAGTCCTAATGCTCTCCCTCCACTTGCCCCCTACCCCCTGACAGGTCCCAGTGTATGCTGTTCCCCTTCCTGTATCCATGTGTTCTCATTGTTCAACTCCCATTTATGAGTAGGAACGTTCAGTGTTTTGTTTTCTGTTCCTGTGTTACTTTGCTGAGAATGATAGCTTCCAGCTTCATCCATGTCCCTACAAAGAACATGATTTCATTGTTTTTTATGGCAGCATAGTATTCCATGGTGTATGTGTACCACATTTTCTTTGTCCAGTCTATCATTGATGGGTGTTTGGGTTGGTTCCATGTCTTTGCTATTGTAAACAGTGTGGCAATAAACATACGTGTGCATGTGTCTTTATAGTAAAATTGATTTATATTATTTTGGGGATATACTCAGTAATGGAATTGCTGGGTCAAATTATATTTTTGGTTCTAGATCCTTGAGGAATCACCACACTTTCTTCCACAATAGTTGAACTAATTTACACTCCCACCAACAGTGTAAAAGCATTCCTGTTTCTCCATAACCTCAACAGCATCTATTGTTTCTTGACTTTTTAACAGTCGCTGTTCTAACTGGTGTGAGATGGTATCTTACTGTGGTTTTGGTTTGCATTTCTCTAATGATCAGTGATGATGAGCTTTTTTTCATATGTTTACTGGCCACAATAATGTCTTAATGTCTTCTTTTGAGAAGTGTCTGTTCAAATCCTTTGCTCGCTTTTTGATGGGGTTGTTTGCTTTCTTTCTTGTAAATTTGTTTAAGTTCCTTGTAGATTCTGGATATGAAAACTTTATCAGAAGGGTAGATTGCAAAATTTTTCTCCCATTCTGTAGATTGCCTGTTCACTCTGATGATAATTTCTTTTGCTGTGCAGAAGCTCTTTACATTAATTAGATCCCATTTGTCAATTTTGGCTTTTGTTGCGATTGCTTTTCGTGTTTTTGTCATGAAGTTTTGCCCGTATCTATGTGCTGAATGGTACTGCCTAGGTTTTCTTCTAGAGTTTTTTATGGTTTTAGGTTTTACACTTAAGTCTTTAATCAATCTTGAGTTAATTTTTGTCATAAGGAAGGGGCCCAGTTTCTGTTTTCTGCATATGGCTAGCCAGTTTTCCAGCATCATTTAATAAATAGGAAACCCTTTCCCCATTGCTTGTTTTTGTCAGGTTTGTTGAAGATAAGATGGCTATAGATGCGTGGTATTATTTCTGAGGTCTCTGTTCTGTTTCTTTGATCTATATGTCTGTTTTGGTACCAGTACCTTGCTGTTTTGGTTACTGTAGCCTTGTAGCATAGTTTGAAGTCAGGTAGCATGCTGTCTCCAGCTTTGTTCTTTTTGCCTAGGATTGTCTTGGCTATATGGGCTCTTTTTTGGTTCCATATGAAATTTAAAGTATTTTTTTCTAATTCTCTGAAGAATGTCAGTTGTAGTTTAATGAGAATAGCATTTAATCTATAAATTACTTTGGGCAGCATGGCCATTTTCATGATATTGATTTTTCTTATCCATGAGCATGGAATGTTTTTCCATTTGTTTGTGTTCTCTCTTACTTCCTTGAACAGTGGTTTGCAGTTTTCCTTCTTTGTAGCAGTTGTGAATAGGTGTTCATTCATGATTTGGCTCTCTGCTTATCTATTATTGGCATATAGGAATGCTTGTGATTTTTGCACATTGATTTTGTAGCTTGAGACTTTGCTGAAGTTGCTTATCAGCTTAAGGAGATTTTGGGCTGAGATGATGGAGTTTTCTAAATATACAATCATGTCACCTGCAAACAGAGACAATTTTGCTTCCTCTCCTCCTATTTGAATACACTTTATTTGTTTCTCTTGCCTGATTGCCCTGGCCAGAACTTCCAATACCATGTTGAATAGGAGTGATCAGACAGGGCATCCTTGATTTTTGCCAGTTGTCAAAGGGAATGCTTCCAGGTTTTGCCCATCCAGTATATTGCCTATGGGTTGGTCATAAATACCTCTTATTATTTTGAGATATATTCCATCAATACGTAGTTTATTGAGAGTTTTTAACATGAAGGGATGTTGAATTTTATTGAAGGCCTTTTCTGCATCTACTGAGATAATCATGTGGTTTTTGTCACTGTTTCTGTTTATGTGATGGATTACATTTATTGATTTGTGCATGTTGAATCAGCCTTGCATCCCAGGGATGAAGCCCACTTGATTGTGGTGGAAAAGCTTTTTGATATGCTACTGGATTTGGCTTACCAGTATTTTATTGAGGATTTTCCCATCGATGTTCATAAGGAATCTTGGCCTGATGTTTTCTTTTTTTGTTGTGTCTCTGCCAGGTTTTGGATGATGCTGGCCTCATAAAATGAGTTAAGGAGGAGTCCATCCTTATCAATTGTTTGGAATAGTTTCATAAGGAATGATACCAGCTCCTCTTTTTATCTCTGGTAGAATTCAGCTGTGAATCTATCTGGTGTGGGTTCTTTTTTTGTTGTTGTTGTTGATAAGCTATTAATTATTGCCTCAATTACAGAACTTTCTATTGGTCTATTCAGGAATTTGAATTCTTCCTGGTATAGTCTTGGGAGGGTGTAAGTTTCCAGGAATTTATCCGTTTCTTCTAAATTTTCTAGTTTATTTGCACAGGTGTTTATAGTATTCTCTGATGGTACTTTGTATTTCTGTGGGGTGCATGGTGACATTCCCTTTATCATTTTTATTGTGTTTATTTGATCTTCTTTCTTTTTTTCATTATTAGTTTAGCTAGTGGTCTATTTATATTGTTAATTTTTCAAAAAAACCATCTCCAGAATTCATTGATTTTTCCGAAGAGTTTTTGTGTCTCTATCTCCTTCGGTTCTGCTTTGATAGTTATTTCTTGTCTTCTGCTAGTTTTTGAATTTGCTTGCTCTTGCTTCCCTAGTTCTTTTAATTGTGAGGTTAGGATGTTGATTTGACATCTTGCCAGCTTTGTGATGCGGGCATTTAGTATTACAAATTTCCCTCTTAACACTGCTTTAGCTGTGTCCCAGAGATGCTGGTACATTTTGTCTTTGTACTGATTGGTTTCAAAGAACTTCTTTATTTCTGCCTTTATTTTGTTATTTACCCAGGAGTCATTAAGGAGCAGGTTGTTCAATTTCCATGTAGTTTTGTGATTTTGAGTGAGCTTCTCAATCCTGATATCTAATTTGATTGTACTGTGGTCTGAGAGACTGTATGTTATGACTTCAGTTCTTTTGCATTTGCTGAGGAGTGTTTTACTTCCAATTGTGTGGTCGATTTTAGAATAAGTGCTATATGGCACTGAGAAGAATGTATATTCTGTTGATTTGGGGTGGAGAGTTCTGTAGATATCTATTATGTCCAATCGACACTTGATCCAGAGCTGAGCTCAAGTGCTGAACATCCTTGTTAATTTTCTGTCTTGTTGGTCTGTCTAATATTGACAGTCGGGTGTTAAAGTTTCCCACTATTATTTTGTGGGAGTCTAAGTCTGTTTGCAGGTATCCAAGAACTTGTTTTACGAATCTATGTGATCCTGTATTGGGTGCATATATATTTAGGATAGTTATCTGTTCTTGTTGCATTGATCCCTTTAGCATTATGTAATGCCTTTCTTTGTCTTTTTTATCTTTTTTGGCTTAAAGTCTGTTTTATCAGAGATTAGGATTGCAACCCCTGCTTTTTCTTGCTTTCCATTTGCTTGGTAAATATCCCTCCATCCCTTTATTTTGAGCCTGTTTTTGTCTTTGCCCATGAGATGAGTCTCCTGAATATAGCACACTGATGGGTCTTGCCTCTTTGTTCTGTTTGCCAGTCTGCATTTTTTACTTGGGACATTTAGCCCATTTACATTTAGAGTTAATATTGTTATATGTGAATTTGATCCTATCATCATGATGCTAGCTGGTTATTTTGCACACTAGTTGATGTGGTCTCTTTATAGTGTTAATGTTCTTTATATTTTGGTGTGCTTTTCCAGTGGCTGTTTTTTCCTTTCCATATTTAATACTTCCTTCAGGAACTCTTGCAAGGCAGGCCTGGTGGTGACAAAATCCCTTAGCATTTGCTTGTCTGGAAAGGATTTTTTTTTCTCCTTTCTTTATGAAGCTTAGTTTAGCTGGATATAAAATTCTGGGTTGAAAATTCTTTAAGAATGTTGAATATTGGCCCCCACTCTTTTATGGCTTGTAGTGTTTATGCTTAGAGATCCACTGTTAGTCTGATGGGCTTCCCTTTGTAGGCAACCTCTCCTTTCTCTGTGGCTGTCCTTAACATTTTTTCTTTCATTTTGACCTTGGAGAATCTGATGATTACGTGTCTTGGTGTTGATCTTCTCATGGAGTATCTTAGTGGTGTTCTCTGCATTTCCTGAATTTGAATGTTGGTTTGTTTTGCTAGGTTGGGAAAGTTTTCCTGGATGATATCCTAAAGTGTGTTTTCAAACTTGGTTCCATTCTCCCCACTTATTTCAGATACTCCAGTCAATTGGAGGTTTGGTCTTTTCACACAATCCCATATATCCGGGAGGCTTCATTCATTCCTTTTCATTCATTTTTCTCTAATCTTGTCTGCATGCCTTGTTTCAGTAAGGGTCTTCAAACTCTGATATCCTTTTTTCTGCTTGATTGATCCATACTTGTGTATGCTTCAAAAAGTTCTCATGCTGTGTTTTTCAGCTCCATCAGGTCATTCATCTTTTTCTCTAAACTGATTATTCTTGTTTAGCAGTTCTGGTAACCTTTTATCAAGGTTCTTATCTTTTTGCAATGAGTTAGAACATGCTGCTTTAGCTCAGAAGAGTTTGTTATTACCTACCTTCTGAAGCCTACTTCTGTCAGTTCATCAACTCATTCTCAGTTCAGTTTGTGCCCATGCTGGAGAGGTGTTGTGATCATTTGGAAGAGAAGAGGCATTCTGACTTTTTGCATTTTTGCACTGGTGTTTCTTCATCTTTGTGGTTTTATCTACCTTTGATCTTTGAGGCTGATGACCTTTGGCTGGGGTTTTTGTGGGGAGTCTTTTTTGTTGATGTTGTTATTGTAGCTTTCTCTTTGTTAGTTTTTCTTCTACCAATCAGGCCTGTCTTCTGCCGGTCTGCTGCAGTTTGATGGAGGTTCATTCCAGACCCTGTTCACCTGGGTATCACCAGTGGAGACTGCAGAACAGCAAAGATTCTTGCCTGCTCCTTCCTCTGGAAGCTTCTTCCTAAAGGGGCACTGACCTGATGCCAGCTGGAGCTCTCCTGTATGGGGTGTCTATTGACCCCTGTTGGGAGGTCTCTCCCTATCAGGAGGCATGTGGGTCAGGGACCCACTTGAGGAGGCAGTCTGTCCCTTAGCAGAGCTGGTGTGCTGTGCTGGGAGAATTCCCTCTTGTCAAGATCAGCCTCTCTCTTCAGAGCAGGCAAGCAGGAAAGATTAAAACTACTGAAGTTGCAACTGCAGCCACCCCTCCCACAGGGTGCTCTGTCCCAGGGAATTGAGAGTTTCGTCTGTAAGCCCCTGACTGGAGCTGATGGATTTCCTGCAGAGATGCCCTGCCCAGTAAGGAAGAATCTAGAGAAGCGAAGCAGTCTGGCCACAGCTGCTTTGCTGCACTGCAAAGTCCAAACCTTCTAGTCTTCTTAGCACTGTCAGGGGAAAACTGCCTACTAAAGCCTCAGTAATGGTGGTTGCCCCTACCCCCACCAAAATCCATCCTCCCAGGTTGACTCCAGACTGCTGTGCTGACAGCGATAATTTCAAGTCAGTATTTCTTAGCTTGCTGGGCTCCACGGGAGTGGGACCTGCTGAGTGAGAGCAGTTGGCTCCCTGACTTCAGCCCCCTTTCCAGAGGAGTGGACAGTTTACTGCCTTACTGGAGTTCAAGGTGCTGCTGTAGTATGATAAAGCTCCTGTAGCTCAGTGCTTGCCTAAACAGTCACCCAGTTTTGTACTTGAAACCCAGGGCCCTGGTGGCATAGACTCACAAGTTAATATTCTGATCCACGGATTGCAAAAATCTCTGGGAAAAGCATAGTACCTGGGGAGGAGGGGAGGGTAGCACAGTACCTCATGGCTTCCCTTGTCTGGGGGAAGGAGGTTCACAGCTCTGTGTACTTCCTGGGTGAAGCGACACCCCACTCTGCTTCTGCTCACTCTTTGTGTGCTGCATGCACTGTCTAATCAGTCCCAGTGAATTGAACTGGGTCCCTCAATTGGCAATGCAGAAATAACCTGCCTTCTGTGTTGGTCTCGCTGGGAACTAGACTGGAGCTGTTTCTGTTTGGCCACCTTGACCCCTCAAGATTCTTTTTTGATTGCCTATTTTTTTTGTTGTTGTTGTCATTGTTGTTTTGTTATCTGTGCTTTTGAAACTTTAACCATAAGAGTCTTCTCTGGATCAATGTCCTAAAGCATTTCCCCATGTTTATTTTTGACTTTCTTATTGTTGTGGGTGTTATGCTTAAGTCTTTAATCCAGTTTTAGTTTACCTTTATATATGGTGAGAGATAGAGTGTCTAGTTTCATTCTTTTGCATATAGATACCTGGTTTACACATCACTTATTGAAGAGGATATTCTTTCACCACTGTATGTTTTTGTCAAGATCAGTTCACTGAAAATCTGTGGTTTTATTTCTGGGTTCCCATTTCTATTCCACTAATCAGTGTATCTGTTGTTACACCAATACTATTCTTTTTTGGCTACTATAGCTTTGTAGTGTATTTTGAAGTGAGGTAGTGTGACGCCTCTAACTTTGTTCTTTTTGCTTAGGATTGGTTTGCCTATTGGGGTCTTTCATGGTTGAAAACAAATTTTAGGATATTTTCCCCTATATTTGTGAAGAAGGTCATTGGTATATTGACCAGGATTGCACTAAATGTTTACATTGCGTAGTATGGTCATTTTAACAATATTAAATATTTGATCCATGAGCATAAGATATCATATGTTTTTTCCATGTTTCGTATGTTCTCCTAAACTTGTTTCATCAGTGTTTTGTGATTTTCATTGTAGAATTTTTCACATTTTTTGGTTAGATTTATTTTTTGTATTTTTTGGAGTTACGGCAAATGGAATTGCTTTCTTGATTTATTTTTCGGCTAGTTAATTATTCATGTACAAAAATACTACTTATTTTTAACGTTAATTTTGTATTCTGTAGCTTTACTAAGTTTATTTATTGGTTGTAGGAGATTTGTGGTGGTGTCTATAGGTTTTTCTGTATAAAAGATCCTATTGTCCGCAGAGAGGGACCATTTGACATCTTTTCTTATATGAATGACTTTTATTTCATTCTCCTGCCTGATTTTCATGGTTAAGACTTTCAGTACTATAAGAATGATGAAAGTGGGCATCGTGTTCTTGTTCCAATTTTTGGAGGAAAGGCTTTCAACTTTTCTCCATTTAGTATGATATTAGCTGTGGGTTTGTCATATATGGTCTGTATTATTTTGAGGTTTGTTACTTCTATGTCGAATTTGCTGAGAGCTTTTTATCATGATGTTATATCAGATGCTTTCTCTGTGCCTATTGAAATGATAATATGGTTTTTGTCATTCATTCTGTGGATGTGCTGTATCAGATTTATTGGTTTGTGTAAGTTGAACCATTCTTTCATCCCTGAGTAAATTCCATTTGATCACAGTGGGATTACACATTTTTATGTATTATTGAATATGGTTTGCTAGTAGTTTGCTGAGAAGTTTTGCATTTATATTTACCAGGGATATTGGCCTATAGTTTTCTTTTTTACTTTTATGTCCTTTGTTGATTTTGATATCAGGTCAATGTTGGCCTCATATAATGAGTTAGAAAGAACCTCCTCATCTTCAGCTTTTTGGAATAGTCTGAGAGAAAAAAAATTGCTCTCAGTTCTTCTTCCTTATATGTTTGGTATAGTTCAACAGAGAAGCATTCTGTTCCTGGACTTTTCTTTGTTGGGAAACTTGATTACTGACTCAATCTTGTTATTCATTACTGGTTGGTCCAGATTTTCTATGTCATCTTGATTCAACCTTGTGGTTGGAGTACTCGGAATTGTATCCATTTCTCCTCAGTTTTCCAAATAGTTATAGTTCATTATAGTATGTCTAATGACTCTTGTATTAATTATAATGTCTGACTCTTGTTTATGATTTTATTTATTTGGGTTTTCTCTGTTTGTTTTCATGGTTAGTATAGCTACTGGTGTATTGAGTTTGTTTATCTTCTCAAAAATCAACTTTTTCTTTTGTTCATCCTTTGTTCAGACATTTGTCATTATCTTTTAAGTCTCTATTACATTTATTTTTGGTTCAGTCTTTATTATTTCTTTTCTTTTACTAATTTGGGGTTTGGTTTGTTTTTGCTTTTCTAATTTTTTGAGTTGCATCATTAAGTTATTAATATTTTTCTTCTTTTTGAGGTAGATGGTTATTGCTATAAACTTTTAGCACTGCTTTTAATATATGTTATAACATGTTATATTTTGAAGTTACATTTCCATTTTCATTTTTCACAGAAAATTTTGTTTTTTTCTTCTTAATTTCTTTACTGACCAAACATTCAGGAGCATGTTGTTTAATTTTCATATATTTTTATAGTTTCCAGAGTTCCCCTTTTTAGTGATTGCTAGTTTTATTCCATGTGATATGAAACAATAATTAATGTCATTTCAGTTTTTAAAACTTGTTGAGACTTGTGTTGTGACCTAACATATGTTCTATGCTGGGTAATTTTCCATATGGTAAAGATAAGAGTATATAATCTGTAGCCATTGAATAAAATGTTCTGTCATTATCTATGAGATCCATTTAGTCTATAATGCATGTTAAATTCAATGTTTCTTTGTTGATTTTTCTTTTTTTGTTTATATTGTATGTTCATTGCTGAAAGTGGGACGTTGAAGTTTCCAACTATTATTGTTTTGGGGGGTCTCTCTCTCTTTTAGCTCTAGTAATATTTTTTAGCTCTAGTAATATTTTTAGCTCTTTTTAGCTCTAGTAATATTTGCTTTAAAAATCAGGGTGCTCAGGTGTTAAAGGCATATGTATTTACAATACTTATATTGTCGTGCATAATTGATCTCTTTATCATTATGTAACAATCTTCTTTGTCTCTTTTTTGTATAAAGTCTATTTCATCTCATATATATGTGTGTGTGTGTGTATATATGTGTATATGTGTGTGTGTATAGCTACTCATGCATGTTTTTTGTTTCCATTTGTGTGGAATATTTTTTCATCTTTTAACTTTCAGTCTATCTGTGCCTTGACAAGTGAGGTGAGTTTCTTTTAGGCAGCTTATAGTTGGGTCATTAAAAAAAAAAATCTATTCAGCCAGTCTTTATCTTTTAATTAGAGAATTTAAACCATCTGCTTTAAAGTTGTTAATGATAACTGAAGACTTACATTTGTCATTTGTTAATGGTTTTCTGATTGTATTGCATATCCTTTGTTCATTTCTTCCTCTTTGATTTTCCTTTATTATATGATAATTTTTTTTCATAGTGATAACATTTGACTCCTTTCTGTTTCTCATTTGTGTATCTGCTCTGTCAGTGGATTTCATGTTTCTTGATGATAGATATCATCCTTTTACTTCTATGTTTATGGCTTCTTAAGCATTTCTTTTAAGTCTGATCCAGTAGTGATGAATTCCCTCAGTTTTGTTTATGCAAAACACTGTATTTCTTTTCATTTTAAAAGGTAGATTTTCTGAGTATGGTATTATTGAATGATAGCTTTTTTCTCTTTCAGCACCTTGAATATACTATCACATTCTCTCCTGGTACCTAAGGATTCTGCTGAGTAATCTGCTTTAAGTTTGATGGAGATTCCTTTATATGTGAGCTGATGTTTTCCTCTTGCTGTTGTTAGAATTCTCTCTTTGACTATGATTTTTGACAGTTTGACTATAATATATCTTGGAGAAGACCCTTTTGGGTGGAATCTATTTGGGAATGTTTGGGGTTCCTGTGCTTAGATGTCTGTATTTCTGCAAGCTTTTGGAAGTTTTAAGCTATTATTTCATTATGTAGATTTTCTATGCCTTTGCCCAATCATCTCTTTTCCTTCTGGTACTTTCAAAATTTGAATATTAGCTTGCCTTATGATGTCCCATATGTTACATATGTCTTCTTTATTTAAAAGTGTATATTTATTCACTTTTTGTCTGTCTTGGTTATTTCAAAAGACCTGTGTTGATGTTCAAAAATTATTTATTCTGCTTGATCTAGTCTATTGTTTAAGCTCTCAATTTTATTTTCTATTTCATTTACTAAATTGTTTAGCTTCAGTATTTCTGGCTTTAAAATAAAATCTATCTCTTTGTTTAATTTCTCATCAGGATCATGAATTATCTTCTTAATATTTGTGTTGTTTTTCTGTGTTCTTTTGCATCTCAATGAGTTTCTTTAATATCATTACTTTGAAGTTTTGTTAAGGCTTTTCATAGATTTTCTTTTTTTTTTTTTTTTTTTTTTTTTTTTTTTTTTTTTTTTTTTTTTTTTTGTGTTTGGTCTTTCCCCCCCGGCGGGGGGGGGGGGGG